>NC_041397.2:277217412-277218595 GCF_900747795.2 Erpetoichthys calabaricus | reverse complement strand
TTTGTAAGTAAGCTGTAAGGAATGAGCCTGCCAAATTTCAGACTTCTAACTACACGGGAAGTTGGAGAATTAGTGATGAGTGAGTCAGTCAAAAGGTTCCAGTTATGACCATTACGCATAGAATTTCGAAATAAAACCTGCCTAACTTTTGTAAGTAAGCTGTAAGGAAGGAGCCTGCCAAATTTCAGACTTCTACCTACACGGGAAGTTGGAGAATTAGTGATGAGTGAGTCAGTCAAACAGGTTCCAGTTATGACCATTACGCGTAGAATTTCGAAATAAAACCTGCCTAACTTTTGTAAGTAAGCTGTAAGGAAGGAGCCTGCCAAATTTCAGACTTCTACCTACACGGGAAGTTGGAGAATTAGTGATGAGTGAGTCAGTCAGTCAGTGAGGGCTTTGCCTTTTATTAGTATAGATATATATATATTATATATATAATATACACACACACATAAACATTTATATACATATACATATATATACATATCTACATATACACATCTACATATATATACACACATACATAAACACACACATAAGACTTATTGACTGAAACGGGCTTTCACGAAAAAAGTTAGGGCTTTGCTACAGGATACACCCTCCACAAGTTAACCAAGTAAAAATAAAATATATATTTCTGTTTTATTTAAACCTTTTAAGTTCGTATGCATAGCCCCATTTGGCTGTTTAATTTTTTTTTTCTTTCTTCAGTAATATTTAATCTCCTTAAAGAAAAAGAACATATCCATTTTGCTTTTTGTTGTATCTCTGTAGTAATATTTGGCGGCACGGTGGCGCAGTGGGTAGCGCTGCTGCCTCGCAGTTGGGTGATCTGGGGACCTGGGTTCGATTCCCGGGTCCTCCCTGCGTGGAGTTTGCATGTTCTCCCTGTGTCTGCGTGGGTTTCCTCCGGGCGCTCCGGTTTCCTCCCACAGTCCAAAGACATGCAGGTTAGGTGGATTGGCGATTCTAAATTGGCCCTAGTGTGTGCTTGGTGTGTGGGTGTGTTTGTGTGTCCTGCGGTAGGTTGGCACCCTGCCCGGGATTGGTTCCTGCCTTGTGCCCTGTGTTGGCTGGGATTGGCTCCAGCAGACCCCCGTGACCCTGTGTTCGGATTCAGTGGGTTGGAAAATGGATGGATGGATAGTAATATTTTAGTGTAAAAGAATAACCAGTATTT